>NW_024734768.1:0-20000 GCF_018991925.1 Homarus americanus | reverse complement strand
AAATCAACTGACTTACAGAACCACACTGAAAACAATTCGTGAGAGCCTGACATGATGTTACCTTAATTAACACCATTGATGTTTTTATTCAGGATTTCTGAGACCGAGACTTCTACACAGGACGTCTTTGATCTTCTCAACTTAAGGATACAGTGAAATCTCTATTTAACGGACTATAAAGAGATAAGTCCGTTATATGGAGGTATCACTGGCTGGACCCTCATTCTCCTGTAGTGTTCCCACCTCCTTGATCACCTCACACAAAACTTAAGGGTAAAGATAATGTTATAACAGATACATTCACACGTTGATGTCCGTGGTCTTGGTAAACACGTGGTGGTGAGCCATCAGCTGCGGTGCACCTTGGGTCATGATGGTGACCTCAGGTGAATTTATTTTCAGGACGTGTCGCCCGGTGAGCCACCAACCAAACCCCTTTTTTTTCATTTCTTTTTTGTCAAGAACATTTCCTGTGTCTTTGGCGGCGGCAGACAAAATGTAAAAAAATCATTCCCGTTCATATGAACAAGACCTTTTAAAGAGTTTTATGATCATCCTAACGTAACATATGAGCTCTTGCTATATGCCAGACACAGGGTAAGTTACTTAGAAAGCACTCAAATATTACCCTCCCATTCACTGGAAATTTTGTTATCTGTAATATAAGAGCGGGAGGAGACGGGAGGAGATAGAACTAACACAAAAGCGGGAGGAGACGGGGCCACCAACTGTTACACTAGAGGGGGAGGGTGCGGGAGGAGACAGTTAAAGAAATAATGACTGTATTAACATTTACTACTGGTCGAACAAGTTAACGATGGTGAAGTTACAATTACTGAGGTGAGGGAGGGAGGGAGGTGAGGGGAGGAGGAGGAGGCGAGGAGGAGGAGGAGGAGGAGGAGGAGGAGGAGGAGGGAGGGAGGGAGGGAGGGAGGGAGGGAGGGTTGTGAATAAACTGGAAGTTAATTTTTCTCTTGCATTCCAGTGCACATGAGCATGCACGCACACTGCCAAGACTCCATAAAACGTATTAGTTCTGTTTATATTGGCTGTGTGTATGTGTGTGTGTGTGTGTGTGTGTAATGCTGGTTGAGGGAGGAACGGGGAGAAGATAGGGTGGTGCAGGGGAAGGGAGGGACTAATGGTTCACTCCCAGAGTCTTTCAAGCACGAACAACTAATTTGAGAACAAGTCGACCATGGTCACAGGTTTATGGGTGGGTGTGCAGCCACTGTATATATTTGTTGTCCACCACGTGAGTCCGTTGGCCACCGTGTGCGTCCCATGATGTGTTAGCCACCACGTGTGCACTGCCCCCACCACGTGTGCACTGCCCCCACCACGTGTGCACCGCCGCCACTCCGTGTACACCACCACCACCCCGAGTACATCGCTCCCACCCTGTGTACACCACCACCAACCCGAGTACACCACCATCACCCCGAGTACATCGCCCCCACCCCGTGTACACCGCCCCCACCCCGTGTA
Source organism: Homarus americanus (assembly GCF_018991925.1). NCBI lineage: Eukaryota > Metazoa > Arthropoda > Malacostraca > Decapoda > Nephropidae > Homarus > Homarus americanus. The sequence goes on along the minus strand of NW_024734768.1, from coordinate 18,512 downwards.
CACCGCCCCCACCTCGTACATGCATCACACACCAAGAATTAATCCAAACAGGTAATGAACACACACAAATGTTGCTATAAAACTACAATAAAATGTTTGGGAGTGAATGTTAGAGCAGCTCCCAAGTACAGGAAGTGTGTCCAGCAGCAGGAGGAGGAAGAGGGTACTTTTGCTGGTGGAGAGGAGGAGGAAGAAGAGGAGGGTATTAGAGGAAGAGGAAGAAGAGGAAGAAGAGGGGGAGAAGTAGGAGGAGGAAAAGAACTCTATATATCCTTCCTTCCTTCCTTCCTTCCTTCCTTCCTTCCTCTCTCAGGTGTTTACAGGTAATGGCTACTGACGAGACTACTACAGGTGACACACACACAGTCCCCCAGAGAGGTAATGATGGTGAACTCTCTCTCTCTCTCTCTCTCTCTCTCTCTCTCTCTCTCTCTCTTTCTCTCTCTCTCTCGGGTCCTCACACTTCTCCTCTGGGTCTTCACGCTGTACTTCCTCACACTACAATACTACTCTAGAGTTACTACTCTTCACGCCCTAATACTACTACTACTACTACCACCACTACTACTTATCCACAAGTGCCAACACCTTATATTGCAGTGCCAACACCTTAAACGAAAAGTGCCAACACTTTAAACTAACAGTGCCAAGACCTTAAACTAACAGTGCCAACACCTTAAACTAACAGTGCCAACACTTTAAACTAACAGTGCCAAGACTTTAAACTAACAGTGCCAAGACCTTAAACTAACAGTGCCAACACTTTATACTAACAGTGCCAAGACTTTAAACTAACAGTGCCAAGACTTTAAACTAACAGTGCCTTGCAACCAAACTAACAGTGCCAACACCTTAAACTACCAGTGCTAAGACTTTAAACTAACAGTGCTAAGAGATCTTTTAAACTACCAGTGCTAACACCTTAAACTAACAGTGCTAACACTCTTAAATCCACAGTGCTAACACCTAAACTATCAGTGCTAACACCTTAAATCCAATAGTGTGCTAACACCTTAAACTACATCAGTGCGTGCCAACACCTTAAACTAACAGTACTAACACCTTAAACTAACAGGTGCTAACACCTAAACTAACAGTGTTAACACCTTAAACTAACAGTGCGTGTACATCATCACCTTAAACTAACAGTGCGTGCCATCATCACTTTAAATCCAATAGTGTGCTAACAGTGCCAACACCTTAAACTAACAGTGCCAACACCTTAAACTAACAGTGCCAACACCTTAAACTAACAGTGCCAACACCTTAAACTAACAGTGCCTACACCTTAAAAACAGAGAGGGTAAATGAGGGAGGGAGGAAGGAGGGAGGGAGGGGAGGGAGTGAGGGGGAGAGGGAATGGAAGGAAGAGAAAGGGAAGGAAAGGAGGGAGAGAGAGAATGAAAGGAAGGAGAGAGGGAAGGAAAGGAGGGGAGGGTAGGGAAGGAGGGAGAAAGGATGGAAGTCAAGTCGTCAACATTACTTGACGATCTCTCTCTCTCTCTCTCTCTCTCTCTCTCTCTCAGTCCCCTATAAAGTAATGCAAGGTAGGAATTTATTCTATAGCTCAATTTATCTCACACTGTCTGCCTGTCTTTTCGTGTCCGTGTGTGTGTGTGTGCCAGGGAGGACGTACAGGAGGGGAGGAAGTAATAAAATGCGTTAGTCTTTTGTCTTTTCTCGGGCTGCACCAACACTGTAATATTGCGCCAATTTAAAGAATTTTACAGCGGCCATAAAGAAAGAATTTGTAAAAATGCAGACTGGAGAACTGCGTCCACTAGCCGGCCGGCCAGCCCCTACTACCACACTAGCCGGCCGGCCAGCCCCTACTACCACACTAGCCGGCCGGCCAGCCCCTACTACCACACTAGCCGGCCGGCCAGCCCCTACTACCACACTAGCCGGCCAGCCAGCCCCTACTACTACTACTACGACCATCACTAGTCCTTCCCACCACCATCAGCCCCTATCACCAGCACCAGACTCTACCACCATTACCAAGCTCTACCACCGCCAAGGTCTGCCACCAATACCATCAGTCCCTACCACTACCACCAGCAACAACAATAATAATAATAATAATAATAATAATAATAATAATAATAATGGAAGAAATGAGAACCGAGTAGAATTAACACACACACAACACTGATAAATACTGTACTTATCACTAACAGGAAACACGATAAGTAGAGTAGAAGTATTTGATTACTATCACGAGAGAGAGAGAGAGAGAGAGAGAGAGAGAGAGAGAGATATGATTAGTAAGAAAAATATATTTATTTTTCTGTGATTGGAAAGATTGTCACACTCAAGAGATTAGGAATAAAGCTTCGCCTCCTTGTAAGCACTGAGCCGTATGAAAGCCTAACACTAGCGACCAATCTTCCAGTCCTTGTAAAAAATTAGACGCGAGTAAGAACAGTGTTGAAGGTATGTGTCAGGCGCTTGTTGGTAACCTCGTTCACTTATTATTATTATTATTGTTATTATTATAATTATTGTTATTATTATAATTATTGTTGTTGTTGTTGTTATTGTTATTATTGTTGTTATTGTTGTTGTTATATTATTATTATTATTGTTGTTAGTTATTATTATCATCATTATTACCGTACTAGATATAACACCATTACTATCACCATCTACCCATCATTAGTTTCCTTATTTTCAACCTATTTATATCTTGGTATTTGTTTTGTTTTAGGGAAGTTCCTTTGTTAATTAACATTCTTGTCACAGGTAAGACATTGTCACAGGTAAGACATGACCCTAATTACCTGCAGTAAGTCAAGACCTCTGCTGCTGAGGCCAAACTTTCAACTATTTATTAATACCAAAAATTCATGTAGTGGGAATGTTTATATGTCGGGTGTGTTTGTCTGTCTGGTTCACTTGTTATTATCAAAGCTTTATGTTGTGGTGAGGACATGATTGTAGTGAGGACAAGATTGTGGTGATGAGTGTTGTGGTGAGAACAAGATTGTGGTGAGGACAAGATTGTGGTGATTCAGTCATAACAATCTGCCTCACATCATCCATCAATCCGGGAAATCCCACACTAGACACAACGATAAAATTAAAAAAAAAATCGTCATTTCTGTCAACCTTATAAATGATAAACAAAGAGTGATATACAATGAAACCTCTATTTAACGGACTATAGGGAGAAGAAAGTCCGCTATATCGAAAGTCCGTTATGTGAAACCACTATTTAACGGCTTACAAGGAGAGAAAATTCCGTTATATGGAGGTTTCACTGTAACCACCTGATTTATCTTATAGCATAAAAAAAAATAACTTCTAATGTGACCTCCGAGCTACTCCATTAGGTCAGGTCAGGTCAGGTTAGGTTAGGTCAGGTCAGGTCAGGTCAGGTCAGGTTAGGTCAGGTTAGGTCAGGTCAGGTTAGGTTAGGTTAGGACACAAGACTTGAATATCCATTATATAATTTATCAGAATATCGATTACTGTTCATCCGGGTAACATCTGTGTGGTAAGTTTTTAACATGGACTTATTTCTGATCAATAATGTTAAAATTTTTCCACCGCGTCTCGCTTCACAGCTCCACTTAACAACATAGGAAAACTTTTTACTCAACACTCCACAAGGAATTATCTTTTACCTATACCTGAATTAAAGCGCATTTATTAATCTTTACTCTAAGGTTAAGGCCAAATTAATCCAGGATAATTATGTAAGGAGTATATTGATTTAATCTATGTTACTCTAATGGACGGTGCAATTTTATACAAATATTCACAGAGTTGGCTTAATAATGAGTCACTTTACACCTCCTGGGCAAGTTTAGTGTGTGTGTGTGTGTGTGTGTGTGTGTGTCTGTGTTGTGTGTGTGTGTGTGTCCGTCGTTACATTGGCCACCATGCTGTGCCAAATTTATCTTGATGGCGTCCTATGTATCCGGTTTGGCTGTTGAAACTCCCAGGGTCCTGTCCTTACCTCGTCCCCTCCCTCTCCATCTTCTTCTTTCCTCCTTCTTCTTCCTCCTTACCTCCTTTTTCTTCTTCCTTCCCTTCTACTCACCTATAAACCATCTCTATATCTCCGTTTCTCCCCTAAAAATTTCCCTATATCTTTCTACTCTCCGCTAAGAATTCCCCTTATATCTCTCTCCTAAAATCATCCCATATCTCTCTATTTTCCCCCTAAATTACTCTATTCTCTCCTAAAAATTCCCCTGTATATCTCTACCCTCCCCTAAAAATTCCCCTATATCTCTCTACTCTCCCCTAAAACTCCCCCACCACCCCAAAGCTTTGCGTCCTTTTGTCTTTCGCAACAGATAGTTTAAACCGTAGCCGGAGTGTTGGGGGGGATTCCTTCCCTCTTATCTGGGATTATCCCGCGCGAGCTTCCTGGTATCCCGTCTCACATCACGATCACGTTACACCTGCGCGGCCCGTGGGAGTGTTGGGCGGCTGCTCTCATCACCGGCGTCGTCGTCACTCATCTCTAGTCATAACAAGTGACGATCGCCTATCCTTTGTTTTAGGTGATTCATTTGTTCCATAAGTCAACAATGGGTCATCTCGTCTATATAAGTAACAAGTGATGACCGCACATCTTTTGTTGCTAGCGATCCACTTATTTATATATAACAATAAAACAATATTGCGCTAATTATTATACTGAGAATCTTTGACAATTGAGATAAAGATAAATATATAGACAGAGACACAGATAGAGATAATAAAAAGGCAGAAAGATATGGAGATATATATAGACATATGAAGAGATAGATACAGAAATGGATATAGAGAGAGAGATAGAGACAGTGAGACAGAGAAAGATAGAGTGAGACAGAGAGACAGACAGACACAGACAGAGACCGTCCTTGTCCCGTCGTACACCATACTTCCGCCGCCTCACTCCCAGCTATATTTGTGTCATTAATTGAACCACAAGTGCCCGGGCGGCCTCCCACAACACTCTGGGAGCTGTGGGGTGTCTGGCTGCCTCCCTGGTGAGCTGACTGTGACGAGCTGACTGGCTGTTCGATTGTCTGGTGGACTGGCTGGTTGTGTCTGGGTGATTGACCTCAATGTACCGCACCTGTACCTCACCTAGACTACTCTACCTCACCTGTAGCTCATCTAGACTACTCTACTGCACCTATAGCTCACCTAGACTACTCTACCTCACCTGTAGCTCATCTAGACTACTCTAACGCACCTCTAGCTCACCTAGACTACTCTACCGCACCTATAGTTCACCTAGACTACTCTACCTCACCTGTAGCTCACCTAGACTACTCTACCGCACCTGTAGCTCACCTAGACTACTCTACCTCACCTGTAGCTCATCTAGACTAATCTACCGCACCTTTAGCTCACCTAGACTACTCTACCTTACCTGTACCTCACTTTCACCACTGTACCTCACCTGTACCTGCCCACACCTGTAAGGTGTCAATTAAGAGGTGCATAAACCAAACCCTGGCATCATAAAGCTGCCAGAAGAGTTGAATTAGTGAGGGGGGAGGAGGGGGTGGGGGGGAAGAGGTAGGGGGAGGCAGTGGGGAGGGGGTGGTGGGAGGGTCGTTAATGTAATGGTCGTTGTTGGTTGTTGTAAAGTCCAGTAGAGCGTAGGAGGGAAGGAGGAGGAGGAGAGGGAGGAGAGAGGGGGAGGGAGGGGAGGGGAGAGGTAAGAAATAATGTTGCAAGCACACACTAACACACTAAATAAACATATGCCTTGGGATTGTTTTCTTCATGTATTGTATTGCAAGTTGAAAGACAGTGATGGTGATGAGTGACCCTGTGTACGCCTTTATATACAGTCAACTACTGAAGTCCTTCACTCACCTCTCCTCCTGAACCCCCGAGAGATTCAGACTCGTGAACCCGAAGCATTTATGGATAGAATAATGTATCAGTCTACTGCTTCGGGTTCACGAGTCTGAATCTCTCGGGGGTTCGTGGTTCAGGAGGAGAGGTGACTTTAGTAGGTGACTGTACAGCCCTACGCTTCACAGTATCATGCTGGACGAGTGAAACTTTTTGTTCTCGTCACTTAAAAGGTTTCATTCAGAGAGAGAGAGAGAGAGAGAGAGAGAGAGAGAGAGAGAGAGAGAGCCATGTACTCAACTCTCGCTCTCGTCCTATCAACAAGTGTGTGTGTGTGTGTGTGTGTGTGTAATGAAGAAGCAGTTTGCGTGGTGGTCCCTCCTGCTGGTTCACCATTATCCGTCACCTGGATCATTATGTCATTATCCATCGTCGACACAGTTCAGTTCGCCTAAGGACGTGGTGAGATGTGTGTGCGTGTGTATGTGTGTGTGTGTGTGTGTGTGTGTGTGTGTGTGTGTGGGGCAGCCGTCTGAGTCCCGACAAGCAATGGCTGAGTTTTTTTTCTGTGCAATGATATTTTGGTATATTGCGGCGCCTTCGGGTAATACATTGGTCATTTCTCGCCTCCGCCCGCCCCGCCCCGCCCCGCCCCCGTCACCACCTTTCAGTATCAGTCCCCATAGGCTCCCCACTCGCCCCCTGAGACTCAATCCCCATCAGACATAAACAAAATGAATGTAGATAAATATAATTGACTCCTTATCACCCTCGCCTCTTCTCATAGGCACTCACTTATCATCGTCATTATTATTTCATCATCATCATCATTATACCCCGATCATAGTTATTCAATGAAGGATATAAACGTTCTCCAGGATCCCAATAGTAGTGTAATTAATTGTTTCAAGGTGACGATAAATTTAGGTCAGTTAGTGTCTTAAGGGTCAAAGTTTTCTTCTATATCCTGATACAATAAACGCCAACACCACCGCCCGCGTCACCCCCAACACTATCACCAACACCCCCCACCATCACCCCAACACTATCACCAACACCCCCCACCAACACCCCCAACACTATCATAACTTCACCAACACCACCACCCCAACACTATCACCATCCCTAACACCAACATCACCAACACCACCAACACCCCACCATCACCCCAACACTATCACCAACACCCCTGTCACCCCAACACACCACCACCCCAACACTATCACCATCCTAACACCAACACCCACCATCACCCCAACACTATCACCATCCTAACACCAGCACCACCAACACCAACACCCCCACCATCACTAACACTATCACTGTACCCCACACCATCACTACTTTCCTATCTACCCACCACCAATAGCACTATCACCATCCTAACACCAACATCACCAGCACCACCAACACCCCACCATCACTAACACTATCACCAACACCCCCCACCATCACCCCAACACTATCACCAACACCCCCCACCAACACCACCACTAACACTATCACCATCCCTAACACCTTTTACACCATCACCCCAACACTATCGCAACACCCCCACCAACACCACCACTAACTTGCTATCACCATCCCTAACACCAACACCCCCACCATCACCCCAACACATGCCACCACCCCAACACTATCACCATCCCTAACACCACCACCACCACCCCAACACTATCACCATCCCTAACACCACCACCACCACCACCGCTATCTGTATTTACATTTTTCATCGCTGCTTTTATTTTATACTTGACGATTTTATCACCTCGAAGTACTTCCTCCTGTCCCTCCCCGCCTTCTTTCTCTCCTCCTCCTTATTTTCTTATTCCCCTCCACTTCCTCATCCGTCCCCTTCTCCCTCCTCCTCATCCGTCCCATTCCTACACCCCCTCCACCGGCCTCCCCCTCACGTCCCTCTCCTTCTCACCCCTCCCACCCCTCCTCTCCCCCTCTTTTCACCCCTCCCACTCCTCTCCCTCTCACCTATCACGTTAATAAATTCTAGTTTGATTAAATAATGAAAAAGAAATGGCCAGTCATTTCCTACAGTCAGCCAAGGAAGAGCAATAAAAAGTGCATTCTTGCATAAATTTACTACAGTGTGAGACTACCACCTCCTCTTAACACTCTTTCTCATTTATTTATTTCTATTTCTCATCATTATTATTCCGTTTCTCAGTATTATCAGTACAGTAGTTATTCGTCATTATATTTATTATTTATTATGAGTTTTAAGAGATTGACTTCGTGAATATCCAGTGAATATATTTTAATGATGTCTTACCTCTCCTAAAAGCTCCCCTCGACCCCCCCCCTCCCTCCCCTTCCTTTCCTTCCCTCTTCTCCCCTTCCCTTCACTCTCTTCTCCTCTCTCCTTTCCTTCCCTTCTCCCTCTCCTCCCCTTCTCCACCCTTCCCAACACTTTCCTCTCCCTCTTCTCCCTCCCTCCTCCTCCTTTCCCTCTTACCCCCTCCTCCCCTCTCCCTATCCCCCACCCTCCACAGCCCCTGGGAGGCCCCGGGGCTGTGTCACCGGCTCACTCCATCACCGGAAGAACACAACAAAACTCACTCACTAACATTCGTAAAGGAATAAATAACAAAAAGACCTTAATTGAATTTGGCAGCCGTCGTCCCTCCGAGGTAAAAACCACGCGATTGAGGGAGGTGGATAATGATGGTGGTGGGGAGGTGGTAGGGATGGTGGGGAGGTGGTAGGGGTGGTAGGGAGGTGGTAGGGGTGGTGGGGAGGTGGTAGGGGTGGTGGGGAGGTGGTAGGGGTGGTGGGGAGGTGGTAGGGGTGGTGGGAAGGTGATGGGAAGGTGGCAGGAGTGGTAAGGAGGGTGGTGGGGTGAGCCAGAGAGGGTGGTGGGAGGTGGCAGGAGTGGTGGGGAGGTGTGGGGGTGGTGGGGGAGGTGGCAGGAGTGGTGGGGAGGTGGTGGGGAGGATATGTTGGTAGGGAGGTAGAGGTAGTAAGAGCCTCGTACTGAGGACTCACCCAGCGAGTGTTGATGGCCGTACCACTACTAATCACATCAACACAACACCTCTCAACACAACACCTCTCAACACAACACCTCTCAACACACCTATACTCATTAACCTCCTTATGTCACCCTTGGTGATGCTGATGATGGTGACGATGATCAAGATGATGGTGACGATCAAGATGATGGTGACGACGATCAAGATGATGGTGACGATGACGACGATCAAGATGATGGTGACGATGACGACGATCAAGATGATGGTGACGATGACGACGATCAAAATGATGGTGACGATGACGACGATCAAGATGATGGTGACGATGACGACGATCAACATGATGGTGACGATGACGACGATTATGATGATGATGATGAGGTGGACTACACAGGTAAGGCTATGAGGTTAGTTATCATATCTGTAATTACCTCCAGGTAAAAAAAAGACCTGCCGATGACACACGGTGTAGAGTGAACTGCTTCTGCTGTTGTACAGGTGAGGGTGTTCTGCTGTTGTACCATAAACGTTGCCTCAGCACAAACGTCTGGCCAACCACAAGTGTTAAGGTCGTCACTAACAGTACTGGCTAACTCACCAACGTCTTTGGACAACAAAACGTTACCCCGGCCACGAACGTTACCCTGGCCACAAACGTTACACTGGCCACAAACGTTACCCTGGCCACAAACGTTACCCTGGCCACAAACGTTACACTGGCCACAAACGTTACCCTGGTTACAAACGGGCAGGGAGACAGCAAGACAGACAATGGCAGACGGGCAGGCATGGGGGCAGCAGAGGGACAGGAAGACAGACTGGCAGACGGGCAGGCAGGGGCAGCAGAGGGACAGGAAGACAGACTGGCGGGCGGGCAGGCAGGGGCAGCAGAGGGACAGGAAGATGACTGGCGGCGGCAGGCAGGGGCAAGAGAGGGACAGGGAAGACAGACTGGCAGGCGGGGCAGGCAGGGCAGCAGAGGGACAGGAAGACAGGACTGACGGGCGGGGCAGGCAGGGGCAGCAGGAGGGACAGACACAGACTGGCAGACGGGTAGGCATGGGGGCAGCAGAGGGACAGGAAGACAGACGGGCAGGCAGGGGCGGGCAGGGGGGCGTCCTGAGACAAGAGACAGGCGACTTTGGCGCCACAGCCAGGAACCTAACAAGGTCACCACACATCCCCCTTACGACTCTCTGGGAGGACTGATCTCAGGTAAAACAAGCTGGGAGGACTGATCTTCAGGTAAAACAAGCTGGGAGGACTGATCTTCAGGTAAAACAAGCTGGGAGGACTGATCTTCAGGTAAAACAAGCTGGGAGGACTGATCTTCAGGTAAAACAAGCTGGGAGGACTGATCTTCAGGTAAAACAAGCTGGGAGGACTGATCTTCAGGTAAAACAAGCTGGGAGGACTGACCTTCAGGTAAAACAAGCTGGGAGGACTGATCTTCAGGTAAAACAAGCTGGGAGGACTGATCTTCAGGTAAAACAAGCTGGGAGGACTGATCTTCAGGTAAAACAAGCTGAGAGGACTGATCTTCAGGTAAAACAAGCTGGGAGGACTGATCTTCAGGTAAAACAAGCTGGGAGGACTGATCCTCAGCTGATGTGGAGGTTGGACGAGTCGGTCACTCCTACACCATCACGTACAGACAACACACACGTACACGGACATGGTGAACTATTAACCCCACCACGTACACAGAGACATGGCGGACTATTTAACCCCTAGAATCACGGACGTAGAGACAGAGAGAGAGAGAGAGAGATAAGGGGTTAAGTTTATTTATTTTTTTTTACCGGGAAAATCTTCAATTATGTGGGAAGAAGAATGTTTACGAGGAGGAAGAGCAGAAGGAGGAGAAGAAGAGGGGAAGGAAGAAGAGGAGGGGGAGGAAGAAGAGGAGGGAAGAAGGAGGAGGAGGAGGCAGAGGAGGAGAAGGAGGAGGAGGAGGCGGAGGAGGAGGAGGCAGAGAAGGAGGAGGGATGGAGAAGAGAACAAGAAAAACTGGAAGAAGAGAAGAAGAAAGAGGAGAAAATCGGGAGAAAATGAACAGGGAGAAAGAGAAGGGGAAGAGGGAGAGGGGAAGGAGGGAGGGAGGGAGGAGGGAGGGGAGGAAGGAGGAGGAGGGAGGAGGAGAAGGAAACATCAATTCTGGGTGGAGAGTTGAGTATAATTTGCGACGCTACCACCACCACCAACCCACCACCACTACCACCACCAACCTTACTAATTACCAACCCCACCATCATCATTGATCACCAACCCTAACATCACTGATTACCACTAACCCTAACTCACCGATTGAACATCACTAACCCTCCCCACCACTACCACTCACCACCACCACTACCAACCCTACCACCACTACCACTATCAATTTCTACCACACCACTACCATCTGGTCGGTGCTGGTCAGTGTAATAGTAATGCTGCTGTCTGGTCCAGGTCTTCCACAGGTCGTTACTACCTGTAGTGCTGTTTAGTCTTTCAGGTCTACTACAGGTCCATTACAAGTCCGATACACAGGTACATAACCAGGTGTACCCCTTCACCCACACCTGGCTCCTGTCTTACACCTGTTGTCTCATTAACTATGTGTGTGTGTGTGTGTAACTCCCATCTCTCTCTCACACACACACACACACACACACACACACACATACACAGGTAAAATAAGTCTCGTCTTCACCTCCAAGTCATCTGATACTACAGTAGTTGTGGGAGTATAATAATTATCTTCTATAATCACTGAGTTACACACACACACACACACACACACACACACACACACACAATATTCTGAAACATGTGACAGGAGGATACATAACGATACATGATGATACATAATCACTTCATACATAAGTGTTTACTACAGGCTTCAGTGTCTCCCCAAAATAAATCCAGATGTTTTTACCTTTCTGTCTCACCTAAATACAATGCTTTATTTATTCTCACAACTTAAGTTATAAACCCAACCCAACCTTCCGCAACCCATCCCAACCCATCCCAACCCAACCTTCCGCAACCCATCCCAACCCATCCCAACCCATCCAACCCAACCCACCTTCCGCAACCCATCCCAACCCATCCCAACCCATCCCAACCCATCCCATCCCAACCTTCCCTCACATTTACCAACATAATCACGAGGACTTATTACCCAGACAACAGATCTAAAAGCGGTATTATCATCATCACCGAGACGACAGAGGAGTAGTGTGAGGGTCAATTGTCATCAGAGTAAAATTGTCTGGTTTTCCCCTGACGCGAACGTGCGCCGTGTGTGTGTGTGTGTGTGTGTGTGTGTTTGATTCTCACCACACACACACACACACACATTATCAAGACGCTATAATTGGATGGGAAACATGCATAAATATATACTTACAATGTATACATATGCGTGACATGAATAATGACAATGAGGGGTGGAAAGATGGCAAGTCATTGTTTAAAAGGAAAAAATAATAGTGTGTATTATTATTATTATTATTATTATTATTATTATTATTATTATTATTATTATTATTATTATTGGTACTTTAGGGAGAGCGTTCCGGGTACCTGCTATATTACACCAATTTGTCCCGTGACGTAAAGTACAGGTGAAATCAACGCCTCCAGGTTAATAAGGGGTTTCCCAGGGCAGGTTAATTAGGTGTTTCCCAGGGCAGGTTAATTAGGTGTTTCCCAGGGCAGGTTAATTAGGTATTTTCCAGGGCAGGTTAATTAGGTATTTTCCAGGGCAGGTTAATTCGGTGGTATTTTGGTCAGGTTAATGGTTATAGACACTGGTTAAGGCTGAACAATTTAACGCCATATTAACATACTTATAACATATTTTAACGTAACAGACTTCATCCTCACACCCTAAGGCCACATTAACATACTTTAACATAATTTATCCCCACACTCTTTAACGCCACATTAAAATACTTTTAACATAATTTAACGTAACAGACTCTATCCTCACACCCTAACGCCACATTAACATACTTTAACATAATTTATCGCGACATTATGAATCGTCAAGTAATTTTAACACGAATTATTTTGGTGCATTATAATCGTTACCAGAATATTTATAAGACTAATTATCTGTTAACCTTCACCCACCCACCTGGCTGCCCCCACCACCCACTCACCTGGCTGCCCCCACCACCCACTCACCTGGCTGCCCCCCCGCTGCCCCCCACCACCTACCTACCACCCATCTACCCCCACTATCTCACCTACCCCTCCTCACCTGCCCCCCCCATACCTGGTGATTTATGGCAGCGGTGTTCAAGTGACGTGACGTAAGCTTCTCCAGTAATAACAAGTTGTGTGCTGTAAGTTGTCTTAAGTAAAAGTCTAAAAAGAGATTTGTAAGTATTACACTTATGGGATTCACATATAACGGATCTTCCATATAACGGACTTTTCTTCTCCATATAGTCCGTTAACTAGAGGTTTCACATAACGGAACCTCCATATAACGGACTTTTCATCTCAATATAGTCCGCTAAATAAAGATTCCACTGTACACATATATGATTAAGTTCACCTGGCCAAGAGAACTTCCCGCAGTGTCTAACCCACCTACCCCACCTGTGCTAACCCACCAGGTAGCACACCCACCACTAGCGATTTAAGTTAATACAGGAAATTACCAAGATGCATATGGCCAAGTGTTGCCGGCCATTATTACCTAAGGCTCATATACGCGTAATTGTACACTAAACAATGTAGGAGCTAATGGTTGTTCATAGTGTGTTGGTGTTACTGTTGTTACTGTTGTTGGTATTGATGTTATTATTATTGTTATTAGTATTAGTTATTATTGTTATTATTATTAGTTGTTATTGTTATCATTGTTGTTACTGTTGTTATTGTTATTATTACTGTTGTTAGTTATTATTACTGTTGTTGTTGTTGTTGTTATTGTTGTTGGTATTATTATTGTTATTAGTATTAGTTATTATTAGTTGTTATTGTTATCATTGTTGTTACTGTTGTTATTGTTATTATTACTGTTGTTAGTTATTATTACTGTTGTTGTTGTTGTTGTTACCAGGGCCACCATACAGTGAGCACCAAAGTATACAACTATACACAGTCATACAACACAACACAGTATTAGTAAAAACATCTGCAATAGTCAAGGTTGGTTTCGTGTCTTATGCAGTCATAAATAATGTACCTTGTAGCACTCCCCCTAACCCCCCACCACAACCCCTATACTCCCCACGCCACCCGCACCCCACCCCCAGGACTCCCCACCCCACCCCCAGGACTCCCCACCCCTCCCCCACAGAACTCCCCACCCCCACCCCACCACATTTCAAGATTTTCCCCAAAGCTTGTATACCATAATGTGTTCAACAGTACATATTGAACAGATAACATGAACACAGCGGATCACGGGTCTGAGGACTCTGAACAAACACCTTCCTCGCTAAAATAAAACGCTACAAAAACTAAAACCTGAATAAAAACCACAATGAGAGTTAAATTATTGCAATAAAATATAGAAAAATGTAAATTGAAGTTTTAAAACCTTCCTTCTCACTAACTACTCACCTGGCTGGCGTTAACAACCTCTTTAACTACTACTACTGCTGTTAGTGCTTCAGGTGGCGTCTGACGAACGATCAACGCGTCAGTGACATAATTACACCTCTATTATCACGGATTATTATTGCATATAATTATCAGCGTGTGGTGGCATCTCTCAGTGACTACCTACACACATGTACAGTAATTATTGCTTTTAATATACCACCTGGGTCTGTCTACACACACACACACACACACCTGGCTCTACACGCTACATACACACACACACACCTGGCTCTACACTCTACACACACACACACACACACCTGGCTCTACACGCTACATACACACACACACACCTGGCTCACACACACACACACACACACACACACACCTGGCTCACACGCTACATACACACACACACACCTGGCTCTAACACCCACACACACACACACACACACACACCTGGCTCTACACGCTACATACACACACACACACCTGGCTCTACACTCTACACACACACACACACACACACACCTGGCTCTACACGCTACATACACACACACACACCTGGCTCTACACTCTACACACACACTTAGCTGTACACACACACTCACACACAGACAGACGGATGCCAAGACCATTCAATAGTAACATTAAAACTATAAAGGAAATTGACTCACTATAAGGAACACACGATACACAACACTAGATGATGAATGACGCAACACTAGATGAATGACGCAACACTAGATGAATGACGCAACACTAGATGATGAATAAGAGAGAGATAAATAATTACAAGATACATAGAAGGTTATTTGACGAAGGGAAAATAAAAATTACGTGAAATTGAAAAAACTAAATATTACCATAATGATGGAAGGTGTAATGGTTATGTTATATTAGAATACCGGGGTTGTCTGTCTCTCTCTCTCACACAGTATAATTCAACTACACAGGCGGAACACATCTTACCCTACACCAGAACCCGACCCGGATTTTTGTACTAACATTACGGGTTAGGTTAGGAAGAATGAACTTAGGTTAGGTTAAGTTAGATAAGTGAAGTTAGGTTAGGTTATGTGAGACACGGTAAGGTTAGGTTAGGTTATGTGAGACACGGTAAGGTAAGGCTAAGTAACGAAAGGTAAGATTAATTTAGGTTAGGTTAAACCACGGGTCGGGGTAATCCTGCAGTAGGAGGCAGGGACTACGGGTCGGGGTAATCCTGTAGGAGGCAGGGACTACGGGTCAGGGTAATCCTGTAGGAGGCAGGGACTACGGGTCGGGGTAATCCTGTAGTAGGAGGCAGGGACTACGGGTCGGGGTAATCCTGTAGGAGGCAGGGACTACGGGTCGGGGTAATCCTGTAGTAGGAGGCAGGGACTACGGGTCGGGGTAATCCTGTAGTAGGAGGCAGGGACTACGGGTCGGGGTAATCCTGTAGGAGGCAGGGACTACGGGTCGGGGTAATCCTGTAGGAGGCAGGACTACGGGTCGGGGTAATCCTGTAGGAGGCAGGGACTACGGGTCGGGGTAATCCTGTAGGAGGCAGGGGTACTTACGAGCCTTGGAGCGAGGTTCCCGGGGGCCGTCCACCGTGACCTTGATGGCTTTACAGTAGGTGGTGACCTGAGGCGGTGACGTACTGATGGTGATGGTCAGGTTAAAGCTCTTTCCTGTAGGTGAGAGAGAGAACACCTGTTATTGCTGCTGCTACTGTTGTTACTGTTGCTTCTGTTGTTACTGTTACTAATGTTATTACTGTTACTGCTGTTGATACTGTTACTACTGTTATTACTGTTACTGATGTTGATACTGTTACTACTGTTGTTACTGCTGCTACTGTTGTTACTGCTGCTACTGTTACTACTGTTGCTACTGTTACTAGTGTTGTTACTGCTGCTACTGTTATTAGTATTATCTGACTTACCACTGTCTACACGAGAGAGAGAGAGAGTGTGTGTGTATGATCCAAACTTACAACAATACAATCAGACAAAAGTAAACATTAAACAAAACAGACCAGTATGTGTCCCAGCTGTCCGCCGCCCACCATCAAGTTGTTTTAGTTTTCAATTCTGGGAAGACATATTGTGTCGCCCTCTGTGTGTGTGTGTGTGTGTGTGTGTGGAGGGATGGAAAGGAAGGGATAGGGGAGGAAAGGATAGGGGTGAGGGAGAGATAAAGGGAGGGAAGGGAAGAGGGAGAAAGAGGGGGAGGGAGAGGGTGCGGGGGAATGAGGGAAGGGAGAGAGGAGGGAGAAAGAAGGGAAGGGGAAAGTGAGAGAGTGGGAGGGGGAAGGGTTCACACACTCACTCACAACATTGATAATGAAACAGTTTATTTAGCCAGTATAACACAGATACAGAGTGGATAATAATAACAATATTAACATGGGTGAGCCAGTTGAGAGCCTGAGCTGCACCTGATATATACTGTACATTTATCACAAGGAAGTATTATGTAACATTTAGTATCATCTGGAATAGTACACACAGCTTGGTGATGGTAAGAACATATCAGAATGTTACCACGGTTATCTCTTCGATAATAATTTGTATTTTTTTTTTACATTTCTATTATGAGTATATACATATGTTACAATGGTGTTGATGTACATGAGAGAGGGAAGCACAGAACGATATACAGCTGTTGTCACGGACTGGGTGAGTAAACGTTTGTGAGTACAGACAACGGAAGGCGTTATCAAGTGTCTGTCCACGTGGTTCTCGTTATCTCCTCCTCGTCTGGTGTACGTTTGTCTGTTTGTCTGGCCAGCTCGCTCGTTTGGCCAGGTCATTCGTCTGGCCAGGTCATTCGTCTGGCCAGGTTATTCGTCTGGCCAGGTCACTTGTCTGGCCTGGAGGAATGAAGTTAAGATAGTGACAACCTCAAGGCCTCTACGAATGATGACCTTACACACACACACACACACACACACACACACACACACACACACACACACGTTGCGGTGGTCAAGTATCCTGTCACAAACATTTATATTTTCCAGGAGGAAAAAAACACGAGACGTAAAGCAAAAACCTTGACCAGGAGGTGTAGTATGGAGAGGTGTATAACACAGTGAGGAGGAGGAGGAGGAGGCTGCTGTATGCTGTTCTCGTATGCTTAGCCTGATAAGGCTCTACACTCTACAGGTTATTGTGAGGCAGCAACAGGTTTATTAATAAATTGCAGCCGTTGGCTGAAAATATACAAACTTTCATGTGAATTTAGACATAATGATATACGTTCGAAAATACATTTTACAGGGCTGTACAGTACATAAATCAAGGTTGTTATTATTATTTTAACAATAGATGGGATGGTGCTGTTCTTATATCTATCAGTGCAGGCTCTTATGGGCTGAATTTGTTGTAGTGGCGGACTGCGCAGGTGGGTGGGGACTGCAGGGAGGGTGGTGCAGTGATTGGCTGCCAAACCTTTCCAGTACTTGGTGGTGGAGGTCCTGAAGTGGCATTTTCCAGGTGGAGAGCGTTAGCGGTGTAGCCAAAGTATTCCTGCGCCGAGCATGATTCTGCAGGCCCTTTTCTGTACCTTCTCTAGCTGACGTTGTTGTATGTATGTATGTGTGTGTGTGTGTGTGTGTGTGTGTGTGTGTTACGTCAGCAGTAAGACTACAGGGTAGCAGAATAGAGCTAGGGAGAGAGAAGCAGGAAATGGGGAGGGACAGGGGAGGGTACGGGGAGAGAGGGACAGGGGAAGGGGACGGGGAAGGGGAGTGAGGGACGGGGAAGGGTAGGGGACAGGGGAAGGGGGTAGGGGACAGGGGGAAGGGTGAGGAGACAGGAAGGGAGAATGGGGGCAAGGCAGGGGCGAGACGGGGGAGGGGGCTGGAGTCTGCACCTAACATTCTGCTTCCATCATTGTTTTGAAGAATAATGAAATCCCTGTAAGATGACACCTTCCTGCCCATGTGCTAACGAGTGACGCGCGTCGTGTGTGTGTGTGTGTAGGCACTGTATAGTAAGTGTGAGGGAGGTGTGGCTGTGTGAGGGTGGTGTGTCTCTGTGAGGGTGGTGTGGCTGTGTGAGAGTGGTGTGGCTCTGTGAGGGTGGTGTGGCACTGTCTGCAGGGTGACTCGTGCAGGAAAACGCCAGTGTGTGTGTGTGTGTGTGTGTGTGTGTGTGTGCAGCGGATCTC
>NW_024734767.1:0-14113 GCF_018991925.1 Homarus americanus | reverse complement strand
ACTCGATCAGGGGATATGTTATACTCGATCAGGGTTCTTTGTTATACTTGATCAGGGGACTTTGTTATACTTGATTAGGGGACTTTGTTATACTAGATCAGGGGGCTTTGTTATTTTCCATGAGGGGACTTTGTTATACTCGATCAGGGGACTTTGGTATGCTCGACCGGGGGACTTTGTTATAATCGATTAGGGGACTTTGGCATGCTCGATCTAGGGACTTTGTTATACTCGATCAGGGACTTTGTTATCCTCGATAAGGGGAATTTGTTTTACTCGATAAGTGGACTTTGTTAGACTCGAACAGGGGACTTTATTATACTTGACCAGGAGACTTTGTTATTCTCGATTAGGCGCCTTTGTTATACTCGATCATGCGACTTTCTTATACTCGATTAGAGGCCTTTTTTAGACTCGATCAGGGGACTTTGTTATACTCGAGGAGGGAGCTTTGTTATACTCGATCAGGGGACTTTGTTATACTCGATCAGGAGGCTTTGTTATACTCGATTAGGGGACTTTGTTATACTCGACCAGGGGACTTTGTTATACTCGAGCAGGGGGCTCTGTTATACTCGATTAGGGGACTTTGGTATACTCGATCATGAGGCTTTGTTATACTCGATCAGGGGACTTTGCTAAACTCGACCAGGGGACTTTGTTATACTCGAGCACGGGGCTTTGTTATACTCGATTAGGGGACTTTGTTATACTCGATCAGGAGGCTTTGTTATACTCGATCAGGAGACTTTGCTGTGCTCGATCATGGGAACTTTTTTATACTTGACCACTGGACTTTGTTATACTCGATGAGGGGACTTTGTTATACTCGACCAGGGGACTTTGTTATACTCGATCAGGGGACTTTTTATACTCGACCAGAGGACTTTGTTATACTCTATCAGGGGACTTTGTTATACTCGATCAGGAGACTTGTCTATGCTCGATCATGGGAACTTTTTTATACTTGACCAATGGACTTTGTTATACTCGATGAGGGGACTTTGTTTTACTCATCCAGGGGACTTTGTTATATGCGAAAAGGAGACTTTGTTATACTCGATTAGGAACCTTTGTTATACTCGTCCATGGGGGCTTTGTTATACTAGGATCAGGGGACTTTGTTATACTCGATGAGGAAACTTAGTCTTACTCGATCAGCGCCCTTTGTTATACTCGACCAGGGGACTTTGTTATAATCGATTAGGGAACTTTGTTATGCTCGATCTGGGGACTTTGTTAAACTAGGCCAGGGAGACGTTGTTATACTCGATCAGGGGATATGTTATACTCGATCAGGGGACTTTGTTATACTGGACCAGGGGACTTTGTTATACTCGATCAGGGGACTTTGTTATACTCGATCAGGGAACTTTGTTATACTCATCCAGGGGGCTTTGCCATACTCGATCAGAGGACTTTCTTATACTCAATCAGGGGATTTTGTCTTACACGATCAGGGCCCTTTGCTATACTCGACAGGGGGACTTTGTTATAATCGGTCAGGGGACTTTGGTATGCTCGATCTAGGGACTTTGTTATACTGGGCCAGGGGACGTTTTTATACTCGATGAAGGGACTTTGTTATACTAATCCAGCCGGGCTTTGTTATTTTCCATCAAGTGACTTTGTTATACTCGATCAGGGGACTTAGGTATGCTCGACCGGGGGACTTTGTTATAATCGATTAGGGGAATTTGGTATGCTCGATCTAGGGACTTTGTTATACTCGATCAGGGACTTTGTTATACTCGATAAGGGGACTTTGTTATACTCGATAAGGGGAATTTGTTTTACTCGATTAGGCGGCTTTGTTATACTCGATCAGGGGACTTTCTTTTACTCGATTAGAGGCCTTTTTTAGACTCGATCAGGGGACTTTTTTATACTCGAGCAGGGAGCTTTGTTATAATCGATCAGGGGACTTTGTTATACTCAATCAGGAGGCTTTGTTATACTCGACTAGGGGACTTTACTATACTCGACCAGGGGACTTTGTTATACTCGAGCAGGGGGCTCTGTTACACTCGATTAGGGGACTTTGTCTTACTCGCTCAGGGCCCTTTGCAATACTGGACCGGGGACTTTGTTATACTCGATTAGGGGACTTTGTTGTACTCGATAAGGGGACTTTGTTACTCGATAAGGTGAATTTGTTATACTCGATAAGGGGACTTTGTTAGACTCGAACAGGGGACTTTGTTATACTCGATCAGAGGACTTTGTTATACTCGACGAGGGGCTTTTTTATACTCGATTAGATAACTTTGTTATACTCGACCAGGAGATTTTGTGATACTCGATCAGGGGACTTTGTTATACTTGATCAGAGGACTTTGTTATACTCGACCAAGTGCCTTTGTTATGCTCGATTAGAAAACTTTGTTATACTCGACCAGGGAACTTTGTTATACTCCACCAGGGACTTTGTGATACTCGATCAGTGGATATGTTATACTCGATCAGGGGACTTTGTTATACTTGGTTCAGGGGACTTTATTATACTCGTCCAAGGGGCTTTTTTTTACTAGGATCAGGGGACTTTGTTATACTCGATGAGGGGGCTTAGTCTTACTCGATCAGGGCCCTTTGTCTTACTCGACCAGGGGACTTTGTTATAATCGATTAGGGGACTTTGTTATCCTCGATCTGGGGACTTTGTTAAACTAGGCCAGGAGACGTTGTTATACTCGATCAGGGGATATGTTATACTCGATCAGGGGACTTTCTTATACTGGACCAGGAGACTTTGTTATACTCGATCAGGGGACTTTGTTATACTCGATCAGGGAACTGTTATACTCATCCAGGGGGCTGTGTCATACTCGACCAGGGGACTTTGTTATACTCGATCAGGGGACTTTGTTATACTCGATCAGGGAACTTTCTTATACTCATCCAGGGGGCTTTGTCATACTCGATCAGGTGACTTTCTTATACTCGATCAGGGGATTTTGTCTTACACGATCAGGGCCCATATACTTCCGACCGGGGACTTATATAATAGGGTGTCATAGGAGGGAAGATCAGCTAAAACCAATGGCCCATCACTTTTTGGTAGATTTAGGTGTATATAAACAGAAAATAATTTCAGTTTCAATATTTTGCAACCTTTTTACAGGGTAAATTTTAGCGTGAAATTTATCGAAAATTCAACGCAGTATTAAAGCTGCATTACATAGTGCATTACAATTAAATAGTGAACATTGCTTTCTGACTTCATTCTTAACAAACCCAACCAATAACATTTTTTTCTGTTTCAGATTCTGATGCATTGAGTGTTGATAATATTTGGCGATGGTTGCTTGTGTTGTGGACGAGGAACCAAAAATCCAGCCATCTCAGTCACTATCTTGGGTCTGGGGAGAGAGCTCTAGTCGGAGCGTTTCAGCATTGAGAGATGCTTTGAGATACGGTGTTTTAATCAGGCAACTCAGTGAAAAGAACCAAAGAACTTACACAAACAAAGACATTGCCAGTGATATGACCAAAGCTGTCTTGGCACAGTACACTCTGGCTAACGCTCAGTTCAAGCCTCCAGTCATAACAAGTCAGAAGAAGATTAGTGAGAGACTGCTAGCCAGTTGGGAAAGGCAAGAGATATCTCTCTTGGGAGAGGAAAACTTGCAGTTAAGGACAGCTTTGCCAAGCAACTGGACCAGTTATTTGACATACCATTTGCAAGTGTCGCCCAATTGCTCTGTCCTGAGTTTGATGCGATCGTGACTGTAAAGCCTGAGGCCCACATCTCCCTGTATTTGCAAGCGTGAACTGAAGATTCCCAGATCGAACTGGCATTTGTCAAAGCACAGAGAGAGAAGACTGGCAGTACAGGGGCTCCTATGATTTCTAGCCAAGATATTCCGGAGTCCAAGAGACAGGAGGCTGCCACAGAGAGACAGAAGAGGAGAAGAGTTGCCGAGGAAAAGAGACTTGAGAAGGCCCAGGGTGAGGTAAAAAAAGGCCGATGATTGGAGTCAAGCTGATTCAGAGTTTAATGACTTCCCCATGGCTGATCTGAGTGCTGACCAGGAGAATGGTGACTTTGTCCCTAACCCAGAAAATAATGATCCCAAACCTTCCAGGCATAAGATTCGAAATAGGAAAGATATCCTGAGCATAGCTCTGGCCAGCATGCGACACCACACTGATCTCAGAGAAACTGCAGAGATAGCAACAGCTGCCTGGATTGACGGTGGTTTGATAACACCTGATGATGTTCACCTGGTGATAGATCATAACAAAGTAAGGAGAGCTCAGGAGAAACTTGTCAGTAACCTAAAAGAGGAGTTTGATAAGGGGATAAGAGAAAATGGAATCAATTGTTTGTTCTTTGATGGGAGAAGGGATGACACTAAAGTGTTCATGAAAGTTGGAGATTCTGACAAGTTGTTCCCTGCCATGGTGAAGGAGGAACACTACTCCTGCTGCAGTGTACCAGGAGGGAAGTATTTGTGGCATTTCACCCCAGAGAAAGATGACATCAGGAAACCAGCTGAGATAGTGGCAGATAACATTGTGAACTGGCTCAGAGAGAAGAACGTAGACCAGACCCTGCAGGCCATTGAAGGGGACAGCACCAACACGAACACAGGGTGGCAAGGGGGGGTCATACAGTGGATAGAGCGGAAGATTGGGAGGAAGCTGGTCTGGATTGTTTGTGACCTCCACACCAACGAGTTGCCATCAGACATCTGATCCAGGAGCTGGATGGCAAGACTTCAAACAACAGATGGTCTGGTCCTCTTGGCAAGAGTTGACTCTGCCACTGAGTTAGAAATAAATCCGAGCTTTGAAAAAATCACAGTTGGCCCTCCACTCGTTGAGCTTGCACATACTGTCAGTGACGACCTGAGTACTGACCAGTACTATGGTTACATGATTTGCAGTGCCATAAAAACTGGGGTCATGCCTGATAGACTTGCTTACCTGCAGATAGGTCCAGTCTCACATTCTAGGTGGCTCACAACGGCTCTCAGGTTCTGCAGAATTTGGGTCGCTCATCATAAACTGAAAAGGAACCAGCTTCACAACCTGAGACTTATTGTCCAATTCATCGTGAGTGTCTACTTGCCAAATTGGTTCAACACCAAGGTCAAGTCATCGTTCTCCGAAGGTCCGAGGCATGTTCTCTTCCAGCTTGAGCTCCTGAGGAGTCAGCCAAGGAAGGTTGTTCAGATTGTGGAGCAGACTGTGAGGAGATCTTCCTGGTATGCTCATCCCGAGGCAGTTCTGCAGACAACGCTCTGCAGTAAGGATGAGGAGGAGAGAAGAGTGGCAGTCAAAAAGATCTGTGGATATGAGACTTATGAGAGGATCTGGGCATGACGAATTCAAAGCAGGACGATTCCTTCAGGGTCAGGAAGACTCGCGGAAGTCAATCTAGGTGCCAAGACCCCTCACTGATCTCATAGATCTGGATAACATCCAGGCTGGCAGTGAGCCCTCTACCTGTGTGCCTCACCATGTTCAAGCCGAGCTTTCCTGGACAACTCATGCATGTCCCTGCCTGGCCCTCGCACACCCAGAGTATAGAGCTTTGTGTACAGCAAGAGCGAGGCCAGCAGTCACGGTACAGCCAGGAGAGGAGGCTACATCCGAGCTCAGGTGGTCAGTAGGGAGGTGATAGAGTAGAAACAGAAGCAAGAAAGACATGTTCTCATGAGGCAACACCGGTCGTAGTAGTAAAACCGGTTTTTAGATGGATGATTTTGTTTTCTAAAGGAATATTAAATTTATTAAATGTGTCAAGATCAATCGTTTCACTATTCTGGATCATTTCCATCCTAATAAATTAACCTGATACATTTACTTTACTTTAAATAAGCTATTTAGTGGTGTTGGTAAAAGGGTGGGAATACTGAATTTTCATAAGATTTCAAGTTAAAATTTACCTAGCAAAAAATAAAAACTTTTCAAATCTGAAGATATCACATGATTCTGAACATAGAACTACATCATTAATACCATGGGCCGATTTTTCTAAAACTCAAAAAAAAAAAATTCGCCTGCATGACACACCCTATTGTTATAATTCCATTAGGGGATTCTTGGTATGC
Organism: Homarus americanus; assembly: GCF_018991925.1. Taxonomy (NCBI): domain Eukaryota; kingdom Metazoa; phylum Arthropoda; class Malacostraca; order Decapoda; family Nephropidae; genus Homarus; species Homarus americanus. The sequence goes on along the minus strand of NW_024734767.1, from coordinate 8,054 downwards.
TCGATCTAGGGATTGTTATACCCCATCAGGCACTTTTGTTATACCGTCAGGGCCTTTGTTATACTCTGGGATTAGGGGACTTTGTTATACGCGATAAGGGGACTTTGTTATACTCGATAAGGGGAATTTGTTATACTCGATGAGGGGACTTTGTTATACTCGAACAGGGGACTTTGTTATACTCGACCAGGGGACGTTGTTATACTCGATTAGGCGGCTTTGTTATACTTGATCAGGGGACTTTCTTATACTCGACTAGAGGCCTTTTTTGGACTCGTTTAGGGGACTTTGTTATACTCGAGCAGGGGTGCTTTGTTATACTCGATCAGGGGACTTTGTTATACTCGATCAGGAGGTTTTGTTATACTCGATCACGGACTTTCCTATAATTTCGACCAGGGACTTTGTTATACTGACCAGGGGATTCTTTTATACTTGACCAATGGACTTTTGTTATTCTCGGATGAGGGGCCTTTTGTTATACTCGGCGAGGGGACTTGTTATACTCGATCAGGGACTTTTGTTATACCGAACAGGGATTCTTATACTCGACCAGAGGACTTTGTTATACTCAATCAGGGGATATGTTATACTCGATCAGGGGACTTTGTTATACTCATCCAGGGGCCTTTGTTATACTCGATCAGGGGACTTTGTTATATGCGATCAGGAGACTTTGTTATACTCGATTAGGGGCCTTTGTTATACTCGTCCAGGGGGGCTTTGTTATACTAGGATCAGGGGACTTTGTTATACTCGATGAGGGGACTTAGTCTTACTCGATCAGGGCCCTTTGTTATACTCGACCAGGGGACTTTTCTTATACTCAATTAGAGGCCTTTTTTAGACTCGACCAGGGGACTTTGTTATACTCGAGCAGGGGGCTCTGTTATACTCGATTCGGGGACTTTGTCTTACTCGCTCAGGGCCCTTTGCTATACTGGACCGGGGACTTTGTTATAATCGATCAGGGGACTTTGGTATGCTTGATCTAGGGACTTTGTTATACTGGGCCAGGGGACTCTTTTATGCTCGATCAGGGGACATTTTTAAACTCGATTAGGGGACTTCGTTACACTCGATGAGGGACTTTGTTATACTCGACCAGGGCCTTTGTTATACTCGATTAGGGGACGTTGTTGTACTCGATAAGGGGACTTTGTTACTCGATAAGGTGAATTTGTTATACTCGATAAGGGGGCTTTGTTAGACTCGAACAGGGGACTTTGTTATACTCGACCAGGGGACTTTGTTATGCTCGATTTGGGGACTTTGTTATACTCGATGAGGGGCCTTTGTTCCACTCGATGAGGGGCCATTGTTATACTAGATCAGGGGAATTTGTTATACTCGATTAAAGGCCTTTTTTGGACTCGATCAGGGGACTTTGTTATACTGGAGCAGGGGGCATTGTTATATTCAATCAGGGGACTTTGTTATGCTCGATCAGGAGGCTTTGTTATACTCGATCAGGGGACTTTGCTAAACTCGACCAGGGGACTTTGTTATACTCGAGCAGGGGGCTTTGTTATACTCGATTAGGGGACTTTGTTATACTCGATGAGGAGGCTTTGTTATACTCGTTCAGGGGACTTTGCTATGCTCGATCATGGGAACTTTTTTATACTTGACCAATGGACTTTGTTATACTCGATGAGGGGACTTTGTTATATTCGACTGGGGGACTTTGTTATACTCGATCAGGGGACTTTTTTATACTCGACCAGAGGACTTTGTTATACTCTATCAGGGGACTTTGTTATACTCGATAAGGGGACTTTGTTATACTAGATTAGGGGCCTTTGTTATACTCGATGAGGGGGCTTTGTTATACTCGACCCGGGGACTTTGCTATAATCGACCAGGGGACTTTGTTATACTCGTTTAGGGGACTTTGTTATACAAGACCAGGGGACTTTTTTATACTTGATCAGGGGACTTTCTCATACTAGACCAGAGGCCATTGTTATACTCGATCGGGGGACTTTGTTATACTCGATGAGTGGACTTTCCTATATTTGACCAAAGGACTTTGCTATACTCGATGAGGGGCTTTTGTTATACTCGACCAGAGGACTTTGTTATACTCAATCAGCAGATATGTTATACTCGATCAGGGGACTTTGTTATACTCAACCATGGGACTTTGTAATACTCGATCAGGGGACTTTGTTATACTCGATGAGGGCCCTTTGTTATACTCGACCAGGGGACTTTGTTAAACTAGGCCAGGAGACGTTGTTATACTCGATCAGGGGATATGTTATACTCGATCAGGGGACTTTGTTATACTGGACCAGGGGAATTTGTTATACGCGATCTGGAGACTTTGTTAGACTCGATTAGGGGCCTTTGTTATACTCGATGAGGGTGCTTTATTATGCTCGACCAGGGGACTTTGTTATATTCGATTAGGGGACTTTGTTATATTCGACCAGAGGCCTTTGTTATACTCGATCGGGGAACTTTGTTATACTCGATGAGTGGACTTTACTATATTTGACCAATGGGCTTTGCTATACTCGATGAGGGGCCTTTGTTATACTCGATCAGGGGACATTGTTATACTCGACCAGGTGACATTGTTATACTCGATCAGGGGACTTTGTTATACTCGACCAGAGGACTTTGTTATACTCGATCAGGTGATATGTTATACTCGATCAGGGGACTTTGTTATACTCGATCAGAGGACTTTGTTATACTCGACGAGGGGCTTTTTTATTCTCGATTAGAAAACTTTGTTATACTCGACCAGGAGACTTTTTGATACTCGATCAGGGGACTTTGTTATACTCCACCAGGGACTTTGTTATATTCGATCAGGGGATATGTAATACTCGATCAGGGGACTTTGTTATACTCGATCAGGGGACTTTGTCATACTCGACCATAGGAATTTGTTATACTCGATCAGGGGATATGTTATACTCGATCAGGGGTCTTTGTTATACTTGATCAGGGGACTTTGTTATACTTGATTAGGGGACTTTGTTATACTAGATCAGGGGACTTTGTTATACTCGATCAGGGGACTTTGTTATACTCGGTTCAGGGGACTTTGTTATACTCGTTCAAGGGGCTTTTTTATACTAGGATCAGGGGACTTTGTTATACTCGATGACGGGACTTAGTCTTACTCGAACAGGGCCCTTTGTCATACTCGACCAGGGGACTTTCTTATAATCGATTAGGGGACTTTGTTATCCTCGATCTGGGGACTTTGTTAAACTAGGCCAGGAGACGTTGTTATACTCGATCAGGGGATATGTTATACTCGATCAGGGGACTTTGTTATACTGGACCAGGGGACTTTGTTATACTCGATCAGGGGACTTTGTTATACTCGATCAGGGAACTGTTATACTCATCCAGGGGGCTTTGTCACACTCGACCAGGGGACTTTGTTATACTCGATCAGGTGACTTTCTTATACTCGATCAGGGGATTTTGTCTTACACGATCAGGGCCCTTTGCTATACTCGACCGGGGGATTTTGTTTTAATCGATCAGGGGACTTTGGTATGCTCGATCTAGGGACTTTGTTATACCGGGCCAGCGGACTTTTTTATACTCGATGAGGGGACTTTGTTTCACCGGACCGGGGGACATTTTTATACACGATAAGGGGACTTTGTTATACTCGATCAGGGGGCTTTGTTATACTCGATTAGGGAACTTTGTTATACTCATCCAGGGGGCTTTGTCATACTCGATCAGGTGACTTTCTTATACTCGATCAGGGGATTTTGTCTTACACGATCAGGGCCCTTTGCTATACTCGACCGGGGGACTTTGTTATAATCGATTAGGGGGCTTTGGTATGCTCGACCTAGGGACTTTGTTATACTCGATCAGGGACTTTGTTATACTCGACCAGGGGCCTTTGTTATACTCGATTAGGGGACTTTGTTATACTCGATAACGGGACTGTGTTATACTCGATAAGGGGAATTTGTTATACTCGATACGGGGACTTTGTTATACTCGATCAGGGGACTTTCTTATACTCGATTAGAGGCCTTTTTTGGACTCGATCAGGGGACTTTGTTATATTCGAGCAGAGGGCTTTGTTATACTCGATCAGGGGACATTGTTATACTCGATCAGGAGGCTTTCTTATACTCGATCAGGGACTTTGCTATACTCGACCAGGGGACTTTGTTATACTCAATCAGGGGATATGTTATACTCGATCAGGGGACTTTATTATACTCATCCAGGGGACTTTGTTATACTCGATCAATGGACTTTGTTATACGCGATCAGGAGACTTTGTTATACTCGATTAGGAACCTTTGTTATACTTGTCCAGGGGGGCTTTGTTATACTAGGATCAGGGGACTTTGTTATACTCGATGAGGGGACTTAGTCTTACTCGATCAGCGCCCTTTGTTATACTCGACCAGGGGACTTTGTTATAATCGATTAGGGAACTTTATTATGCTCGATCTGGGGACTTTGTTAAACTAGGCCAGGAGACGTTGTTATATTCGGTCAGGGGATATGTTATACTCGATCAGGGGACTTTGTTATACTGGACCAGGGGACTTTGTTATACTCGATCAGGGGACTTTGTTATACTCGATCAGGGAACTGTTATACTCATCCAGGGGGCTTTGTCATACTCGACCAGGGGACTTTGTTAAACTCGATCAGGGGACTTTGTTATATTCGATAAGGGGAATTTGTTATACTCGATGAGGGGACTTTGTTAGACTCGAACAGGGGACTTTGTTATACTCGACCAGGGGACGTTGTTATCCTCGATTAGGCGGCTTTGTTATACTTGTTCAGGGGACTTTCTTATACTCGATTAGAGGCCTTTTTGGACTCGATTAGGGGACTTTGTTATACCCGAGCAGGGGGCTTTGTTATACTCGATCAGGGGACTTTGTTATACCGGGATGAGGAGGTGCTTTTATACCGACCAATGGCCTTTTCCTATAATTTCGACTTTAGGGATTCTTGTTATAATGACCAGGGACCTTTTTATACTTGACCAATGGACTTTGCTACTCTCATGAGGGGCTTTGTTTTCTACTGGGATATGGACTTTTTATATTCGATCAGGGGACTTTGTTATACTCGAATGTGGGGATCTTATACTGACCAGAGGATCTTTGTTATACTCTGATCAGGGACTTTTGTTATGCATTGTAGGAGACTTTTGTTATATTTCGATTAGGGGCCTTTGTTATACTCGCCCAGGGGGGCTTTGTTATACCAGATCAGGGGACGCCATATACTCGACATCAGGGGACTTTGTTATACTCGATCAGCGGATTCCTTGTTATACTCGATCAGGGGATCTTGTTATACCCGATCAGGGGATATTGTTATACCGACCAGGGAGTTTGATATACTCGGACCAGGGGACTTTGTTATACTCGATGATGGGCCTTTGTTAAACTCGATGAGGGGCCTTTGTTATACTCGACCAGGGGACTTTGTTATACTCGATTAGGGGCCTTTGTTAAACTCGATCAGGGGCCATTGTTATACTCGATCAGGGGACTTTGTTATACTCTATTAGGGGACTTTTTTATACTAGATCAGGGGGCTTTGTTATACTCGATCAGGGAACTTTGTTATACTCGATCAGGGGACTTTATTATAATCGACCAGGGGAGTTTGTTATACTCGACCAGGGGTCTTTGCTATACTCGATCAGGGGCCTTTGTTAAACTTGATGCGGGGCCTTTGTTATACTCGATCAGGGGACTTTGTTATACTCGATAGAGGGGACTTTGTTATACTCGATCAGCGGACTTTGTTATACTCGATCAGGAGACTTTGTTATACTCGATGACGGGCCTTTGTTAAACTCTATGAGGGACCTTTGTTATACTTGATCAGGGGCCTTTGTTAAACTTGATCAGGGGCCTTTGTTATACTCGATCAGGGGACTTTGTTATACACGATCAGCGGACTTTGTTATACTCGATCAGGAGACTTTGTTATACTCGATGAGGGGCCTTTGTTATACTCGATGAGGGGCCTTTGTTATACTCGATCACGGGACTTTGTTATACTCAACCAGGGTTCTTTGTTATACTTGACCAGGGGAGTTTGTTAAACTCGACCAGGGGACTTTGTTATACTCGATGAGGGGCCTTTGTTAAACTCGATGAGGGACCTTTGTTATACTCGACCAGGGGACTTTGTTATACTCGATCAGGGGCCTTTGTTAAACTCGATCACGGGCCAGAGTTATACTCGATTAGGGGACTTTGTTATACTCGATCAGCGGATTTTGTTATACTCGATCAGGAGACTTTGTTTTACTCGATGAGGGGCCTTTGTTATACTCGATTAGGGGCCTTTGTTATACTCGATCAGGGGACTTTGTTATACTCAACTAGGGTTCTTTGTTATACTTGACCAGGGGAGTTTGCTATACTCGACCAGGTGACTTTGTTATACTCGATGAGGGCTTTTGTTAACCTCGATGAGGGACCTTTGTTATACTCTAAATTAGGACTTCGACATTCGATCAGGGCCTTTGTTAAACTCCGGATCAGGGGGTGTCATAGTTATACTCTCATCAGGGACTTTGTTATACTCGACAAGCATTTTTGTTATACCGATCAGGAGACTTTGTTATACCTCGGCGAGGGGCCTTTTGTTATACTAGATGAGGGGCCTTGTTATACCTTCGATCAGGGACTTTGTTATACCTCAACTAGGGTTCTTGTTATACTTCTGGACCAGGGGAGCTTGCTATACTCGACCAGGTGACTTGTTATACTCTGGGGATGAGGGGCCTTTGTTAAACTCTCGATGAGGGACCTTTTGTTACATTTCCGACCAGGGACTTTTCACACTAGATCAGGAGGCCTTTGTTAAACTCGATCAGGGCCATAGTTACTCTCGATCAGGGACTTGTTATACTCGATTAGGGGACTTTTGGTATACTCAACCAGGTGAGCTTGTTCTACTCGACCAGGGGACTTTGTTATACTCAATGAGGGGCCTTTGTTAAACTTGATGAGGGGCCTTTGTTATACTCGACCAGGGGACTCTGTTATACTCAATGAGGGGCCTTTGTTAAACTCGAGTAGGGGCTTTTGTTATACTCGATCAGGGGACTTTGTTATACTTGATCAGGGGACTTTGTTATACTCGATCAGCGGACTTTGTTATCCTCGATCAGGGGACGTTGTTATACTCGATCAGGGGCCTTTGTTATACTCGATCACGGGCCTTTGTTATACTCCATGAGGGGACTTTGTTATACTCGACCAGGGTTCTTTGTTATACTCGATCAGGGACTTTGTTATACTCGATCAGCGGACTTTGTTATACTCGATTAGGGGACTTTGTTATACTCGATCAGGGGATAGTGTTATACTCGACCAGGGGAGTTTGATATACTCGACCAGGGGACTTTGTTATACTCGATGAGGGGCCTTTGTTAAACTCGATGAGGGGCCTTTGCTATACTCGACCAGGGGACTTTCTTATACTCGATTAGGGGCCTTTGTTAAACTCGATCAGGGGCCATTGTTATGCTCGATCAGGGGACTTTGTTATAGTCTATCAGGGGACTTTGTTATACTCGATCAGGGGGCTTTGTTATACTCGATCAAGGAACTTTGTTATACTCGATAAGGGGACTTTGTTATAATCGACCAGGGGAGTTTGTTATACTCGACCAGGGGACTTTGCTATACTCGATCAGGGGCCTTTGTTAAACTTGATGAGGGGCCTTAGTTATACTCGATCAGGGGACTTTGTTATACTCGATAGAGGGGACTTTGTTATACTCGATCAGCGGACTTTGTTATACTCGATCAGGAGACTTTGTTATACTCGATGGCGGGCCTTTGTTAAACTCTATGAGGGACCTTTGTTATACTTGATCAGGGGCCTTTGTTAAACTTGATCAGGGGCCTTTGTTATACTCGATCAGGAGACTTTGTTATACTCGATGAGGGGCCTTTTTTATACTCGATCACGGGACCTTGTTATACTCAACCAGGGTTCTTTGTTATACTTGACCAGGGGAGTTTGTTATACTCGACCAGGGGACTTTGTTATACTCGATGAGG
>NW_024734766.1:0-9607 GCF_018991925.1 Homarus americanus | reverse complement strand
TATACATGTTTAGTGCCAGGTTATTGGCTGTATATCTCTGAGTAATATTAATGACCCCAGGGTTGGTCAGACACAAACACAGCATTTAGTTATATAAATGTCGCAGATTCACTCATTATAAAATATGACTAAAACAGTGACTCTCATTCCAATATCATTTTATAATTCGACCCAGTTAGTCCCTGACGTTGTCCGACCCCTGTCAGGCCACACCACATCCACTACACCACATCCACTACAATACATCCACTACACCACATCCACTACATAATTATGACCACTATAAATACATCCGCTATAATACAGCCACTACACCACATCCACTACAATTACATCCACTACAACACATCCGCTACAATACAGCCACTTCACAGCACCACATCCACTATAATACATCCACTACACCACATCCACTACACCACATCCACTACAACACATCTGGGCTATAACACATCCACTACACCACATCCACTACACCACATCCACTACAATTCACACATCCACTACACACAGCCACTACACCACATCCGCATCATACTACATCCACTACAAATACACCCCTAAGCAATACAGCTTACCACACCACATCCACTACACCACATCCAATAATACAAACACATCCGCTACACACATCCACCACACCACATCCACTACAAACACATCCACTAAGCAACACATCCATCACAACACATCCACTACACCACATCCACTACAAATACATCCACTACAAACACATCCACTACAAATACATCCACAAACACCACATCCACAAAACACCACATCCACTACAACACAGCCACCAAGCAACACATCCATTACACCACATCCACAAACACCCATCCACTACAACACATCCACTACAACACATCCAAAGTATATTTTTTTAGCATTAAACTGTTATTTTTTATTGTCTAATCATCACTACATATAACACCACCCATCATCACAACATATAACACCACCCATCATCACTACATATAACAAAATCCATCATCATTACATATAACATCATCCATCATCACTAAACCATCCATCATCACTACATATAACACCACCCATCATCACTACGCATAACAACATCCATCATCACAACATATATCACCATCCATCATCACTACAGATCGGTAAAGTAGTTTCCGAGATTCTCGTGCACACACACACAGAAACACACAAACACATGGACATACTTTGTTATATATATATATATATATATATATATATATATATATATATATATATATATATATATATATATATATATATATATATATATATATATATATATATATATATAAGTATATATATAATTTAGGTGGTCCAAAATATCACATATTTGTATACGTTTTCTCCATAAAGTTTATTTTTTCCATTAGGTACAAAATGCATCCCAGAAAAAATTGGATAATTTAAAGCATATTTAGAGGTCAATCCAATGTCCTTTTTTTCCATTTAGTATGTAATAAGGATTTTTCGGGGCTAGATTTTATATATATAGAAGATATATATATATATATATATATATATATATATATATATATATATATATATATATATATATATATATATATATATATATATATATATATATATATATATATATATGTATGTATGTATATATATATATTAGGGTGGTCCAAAATATTACATATTTGTATACGTTTTCTCCACAAGGTTTATTTTTGTCCATTAGGTACAAAATGCATCCCAGAAAAAAATTGGATCATTTAAAGCATATTTAGAGGTCAATCCAATGTCCTCTTTTTTTCCATTTAGTACGTAATAAGGATTTTTCGGGGCTAGATAAACACATTATAAACACATTGTCTTTATTCAGCAAAATACAATTATAAGTTTTACAAATTGCAAACTAAATAACTCTAGAACACCAATACACATTCTTTATTTGTATCCCTTCATCATAGCAGCTTTGCTTGCCGTTGGTAACTTCTTGCGATGAGCTGCAACAACCTGTAAAAGGTACTGCTTTTGGTCCTCATTTTGCGTTATAGACTCATTATAACGCTCTATGAGAGCAATTGCCCTCTCTGCGCTGTCATTCACCACCTTCATATTTATCGCACGATCTCTCATTGTGATAAACACTTCATCGTCTTTCCATGTTTTGGGATTCTTACTCAAGAACAGTTGTGCTCTTTCTTTGCCATCTAGTGTAAGAACATCAAAAATATCTAATGTACGCTCAGTAACAAATGAGGCCACATTACTGATAGGAGTTTCATCAGATAGGACAATACGCCTTGAAAAGTCCTGTTTCTTTGGGCACTGGAAGTTTTGTACCATATTCTTCTTGGTTTCAGTATCGATCCTGTCATCAAATAAGCTTAGACCGATAAGATGTTCTGATAGATACCAGAGATGTCGGCTAATTGCTGCTTGTGCTGCGTGTGCAACTTTCTCATGAGGATATTCCTTTAAAACCTTTATTAGCTGCAAATCATTGAATGGAGCTCGAACAGCCATTGGTGCTTCATGCCAGAATCTCACATACATTATGCTCACAAACAAAGCCAGTTGTGTGATATTGTTTTCTTCCCGTGTTGATAATGTGATTTGATGTTTGAACAGATAGATTTTGAGAGCATAGATTCCTTTTGCCATCCATCTTGCATGGTGTGTAGGACCAGGAACTCGAAAGGAAACCTTACTACTTGGCAGTATAATATGCAAAATGGATTGACCTCTAAATGCTAATGAATATGGATAAAATTTTACAGACCTTATCTATGAACCAAATGGACAATTTTAAGGCTTGTGGAGGTAATATATTACTACTTATATTTTTTACCATATAGTTTTGGACCACCCTAATATATATATATATATATATATATATATATATATATATATATATATATATATATATATATATATATATATATATATAATACGCATGAGTAAACAGTATATTAGAAAATCACCGTCCTAGTTATTGGCGCGTTTGCCAGTGTTAGCAAAATATTAGCCCAACTCAGACCGCCCAATTTTGAAACAAGCCAAAATCTCAGTCTTTTGTAAAATGATCTTAAATGTTTGGCTCTTTTCCTAATAGGCTTGCATGTTGGTAATTTTGCAAAATAACTTGCAAACAGGCCAAAACCCTGTCGATTTGCATAATAACCTTAAATGTTCGATCATTTTGCAAACAAGCAAGTTTGCAAATTGTGCAAGTTCATAATATGTCATGAAGGAATGTTCGGTGACGTATGAGAACATAAGAATGGAGGAAACTGCAGCGGGCCTATTGGTCCATACTGGGCAGTACCGTTTACACCCAACCCCTAATGCTCATATCCATCCAACCTAGGTTTGCAGCTATCCAGCTTATTCGAGTTAGTGATGATGTCTGGTAACTTGTTCCACTCATCCACAACTCTATTTCCAAACCAATATTGACCTATCTCGCACCTAAATCTAAATTTGTCTAATTTAAAACCATTGCTACGAGTTCGCTCCTGGTTGGATAGTTTGAGTACCTTTGCTATATCACCTTTGTTTAGCCCTGACGTCCATTTATACACCTCGATCATATCGCCCCTCACTCTACGTCTCTCGAGGGAGTATTAAGATGCCCGAACCACCTGAAGTCTGTGGTCAATAGTAATACCAAGGTACACAACCTTGGGACCTTTGTAATATGTGTAAGATTATAGGTTTCTAACTGCTTCCGTTTTAGGGTTATGGCTGGAACAGACAGACAGACGGACAGACAGACACATCATTATCACTAAAATGTGTTAATGCAAGTAGCCTGTGATAATTGTTTAATAAATAAAATTCTTACAAGAACCGTTGATTATGTGGTGCTCGTGTAGATAAGAAATTACCAGATCTTAGTTATAGTTTCTCTAAAACTGATTGAGGTAAATCCCAGTGTAATTTAAGGCTATTTGTTGATGTTATTTTTGTGTTTTCGCCAAGGTCAAACAATTAGGTGTGCAGTCTTAAACCTTCAGTTACTGACTTACTCTCCAACACGGGAAGTATAACTTACGTTGCCTATCCTTAAACTAGTCTTGAGTACCTGGCACTATCATGCAATATATTTTCAATTTCCACGTTTTATTTTCAGTTTCAATAACCGTACCCACTTTGTCATGTGAGAGAACCTGTAATTCAGAGAAAACGTGCGGGAAAACTCCCAACCACCACACAATAAACTAGAGCATTATTACAACCTCTGTGGTAAATTTCGACTCGAAGTCCATTAGTAAAGTGGTGGCCTCCTAAGTTTCCACATTGGCCAGGTGTAGTGTGTTGTTTCCACTACCCGGACGATATTACACGACTGTTTTGAAAGGAGACGATATGAAGAGTGTATTATCAAACCACGTGTAATCTGTCCGTCCTATTGTCTGGATAAACTCTTCTTTAACTCTTGTTGGAATTCAGTTAATCCTGTAAAGTTTTCCCATGAATATATATTTTCACGAGACGAAGTTCATAACAACGGGATGAACTCCATGTAATAAAAATTAAGGTCACAGGTAAAGGTCAAGAGTTCGATTTAGCCATAGAGATTGTTTATATTCGCAGTTATCTGATTTAACGTGTAATTTCCACTCACTTAGTTATCATTACAGGTAATTATTACGTATAATTTCCACTCCTTAGATATGATTACAGAACTTATAACTTTGACTCAGGTTAGTTTATCATGATTACAGAACTTATAACTTTGACTCAGGTTAGTTTATCATGATTACAGAACTTATAACTTTGACTCAGGTTTGTTTATCGTGCAGTTCCACTTTCTAGTTACTGATACATATAATTATCATGCATATAGCTTCCACTCCCCTGGTATAAATTTTGTCCCTGCAGGAGAAACCTTCCCATTCCTACATTGTCATAAATGAACTGAGGTTCGTAATTATACTGACAGAGAGAGAAGTGTTTCCGTGCAATCGTGTTATTGACCTGCATCACCCCAAAGCATAACTCTACTCAACACATGACACTGCTTCATGATGACCAAGGAGCTTCACGTTACAGTTTATTTATGAACGTTTTGTAATTGTCGTGATTCTTGGGAGATCATTACATGGAAAGTAACGCACTTGGGGGTAATTGAGGATTGAAGATTACATATGTTTGTAACGGATGAGCTGAGTCCGTAAGTTACATTTATACTGACGATTATGGATATGAAACTTTATTTTGACGACACCGTTCAAAGGCCGGGCCTATAGGACACACTTTAGCTTTCAATAGCTCTGGTAGTAGAATAAATTTAAGTTTAAGGTTTATCCATTTTAAGTTTACAGAGTATACGGGAATATAGGTCGCCTAACCTTCGTATTCAATAATTATGAATTTGCTGAGCGCCTTAGCGGTAACTGGGATTTTTGTTTTTCTTACTAATTAGTGGCTTCAATTATCTGAGTAATAAAGGGCCGTTCACGAGTTCACAGTGTCCACACCGATTAACCCTTTACTGTGTCTTATATACTTTACTGATTATGTTTTGAAAATGAAAAAGTTGTTAGTGAATAATATTCACTGAATATCGGCATTGTACAGTAGGCTGGCAAAATCTATTGATACAAGACAGTTTACCAGGTGGGATGAATCAGCCAAGAGATGGAACATAACTACAATGATCTGATGGGAGAAAAACTGGTTTACAAACACACAGGCGGGAACAGTCCACCCAAAATGTAAAAACATTATTAGTTTTGTTTTTGTGTTCACTTAATGTGAGAATGTTGGTTTACAGGCAGTGTTTACCTGGAATTTGTTGAGTTATTATCGGTGTTATATCATCAACATATTGGTTCACATGTATACAGAAAATTGTTCTTTGTCATGTAAGTCGACTCTTTTAAAAGCCCCCGAGTGGATTATTAAACAAGACTCGAGGGTAATGGAATATATGTTACATGTGAAACAAAATACAGATACTGTACTGTGCTGTACAGCGTCAACTGCAGTGTTCCCCGTGAGGATACAATGCAGCACAATTTATGTGGCACGACTATCCTCCTCCTGGCTTTAAGTCAAGGTTTTGTTGAAGCTGTTAATCGAAATTTAGTGGATTAGGTGTATATACGATCACACTTTTATATTTATTTTAAAGCAAATCTGAAAATTATGTATTAATGACATTTTGCCATTTTGTGTGTTGTGACACCTAATGGCTGGGTACCTGTACGAGTATAATGTTATGGGTTAATAGTTTCTTTGGGGATATTTGAATTTGTGGCTCCTGACTTGAAATTGGGTAAAGAAAATTGTTTCCTGTTGTCTCTTGTGAGGGGTATGGGAACACTGTATAGGTAGGTGTGTCATAGGAGGGAAGATCAGCTAAAACTAATGGCCCATCACTTTTTTGGTAGATTTTAGTGTATATAAACAGAAAATAATTTCAGTTTCAATATTTTGCAACCTTTTCTAGGTAAATTTTAGCGTGAAATTTATCGAAAAATCTAAACGCATAGCTGCATTTAGTGCATTGCTACAAATAAATAGTGAACATTGCTTTCGACTTCATTCTTTAACAACCCAACTAACAATATTTTTTTTCTGTTTCAGATTCTGATGCATTTATAAGTTGATATATTTGCGATGGCTGCTTGTGTCAGGACGAGGAACCAAAAAATCCAGCCATCTCAGTCACTATCTTGGGTCTGGGAGAGAGCTCCTGAAGTCGGAGTTGCTTCATATTGAGAGATGCTTTGAGATACGGTGTTTTAATCCAGGCAAATCAGTGAAAAGAACCAAAGAACTTACACAAACAAAGCACATTTAAGCAAAGTGATATGACCAAAGCTGTCTTGGCACAGTACACTCTGGCTAACGCTCAGTTCAAGCCTCCAGTCATAACAAGTCAGAAGAAGATTAGTGAGAGACTGCTAGCCAGTTGGGAAAAGGCAAGAGATATTCCTTGGGGAGTAGAAACTTGCAGTTATGACAGCTTTGCTGCTAACTGACCAGTTATTGGATTATAATTACTTGCAAGTGCCCAATTGTTCTCTGTCCTCAGTTTGATGTGATCGTGACTGTAAATCCGAGGCCCATATCTCCTGTATTTGCAAGCGAACTGAAGATTCTGTGATCGAACTGGCATTTGTCAAAGCACAAAAGAGAGAAGACTTACAGTATAGGGGCTCTCATGATTTCTAGCCAAGATATTCCGGAGTCCAAGACAGGAGGCTGCCACAGAGACAGAAGAGGGAGAAGAGTTGCCGAGGAAAGAGATTTGAGAAGGCCCAGGGTGAGGTAAAAGGCCGATGATTGGAGTCAAGCTGGATTCAGAGTTTACTGATTCTCCCATGGCTGATCCGGAGTGCTGACCAGGAGAATGGTGACTTTGTCCCTAACTCCAGAAAATAATGATCCCAAAACCTTCCAGGCATAAGATTCGAAATAGTAAGACATAACAGCACAGCTGTGGCCAGCATTATTACCACACGGTCTCAGAGAAACTGCAGAGATAGCAACAGCTGCCTGATTGACGGTGGTTTGATAACACCCGATGATGTTCACCTGGTGATAGATCATAACAAAGTAAGGAGAGCTCATAGGAGAAACTTGTCAGTAACCTAGAAGAGGAGCTTGATAAGGATAAGAGAAAATGGAATCAATTGTTTGTTCTTGATGGGAGAAGGATGACACTAAAGTGTTCATGAAAGTTGAGGATTCTGACAAGTTGTTCCCCCGCCATGGTGAAGGAAGAACACTACTCCTGTTGCAGTGAACCAGGAGGGAAGTATTTGTGGCATTTCACTCCAGAAAGAAAGATGACATCAGGAAACCAGCTGAGATAGTGCAGATAACACAGGAACTGGCTCAGAGAGAGGAACGTAGACCAGACCCTGCAGGCCATTGAGGGGACAGCACTACCACGAACACAGGGTGGCAAGGTGGGTCATACAGTGGATAGAGCGGAAGATTGGGAGGAAGCTGGTCTGATTGTTTGCACCTCCACACCAACGAGTTGCCACTCAGACATTCGGTCTCAGGAGCTGATGGCAAGACTCTTTCAAACAACAGATGGTCTGGTCCTCTTGGCAAGATGCTGGACTCTGCCACTGAGTTAGAAATAAACGGAGCTTTGAAAAATCACAGTTGGCCCTCCACCTCGCTGAGCTTCTTGCACATACTGTCATTGACGACCTGAGTACCGACCAGTACTATGGTTACATGATTTGCAGCATCAAAACTGAAGTCAGTGCTCTGATAGACTTGCTTACCTGCAGATAGGTCCAGTCTCACATTCTAGGTGGCTCACAACGGCTCTCTCAGGTTCTGCAGAATTTGGCCGCTCATCATAAACTGAAAGGGAACCAGCTTCATAACCTGGAGACTTAATATTGTCCAATCTGATCGCGAGTGTCTACTTGCCAAATTGGTTCAACACCAAGCAACAAGTCATCAGTTCTCCGAAGGTCCGAGACATGTTCTTCCAGCTTGAGCCCTGAGAGTCAGCCAAAGGAAGGTTGTTCAGGATTGTGAAGCAGACTTCAGAGGAGATCTTCTGGTATGCCTATCCTGAGGCAGTTCTGTGACAATGCTCTGCAGTAAGGGGATGAGGAGAGAAGAGTGGCAGTCAAAAAGATCTTGGATATGAGACTTATGAGAGGATCTGGGCATGACGAATCAGCAGACGATTCTCTCAGGGTCAGGAAGCACTCCTGAAGTCAACGAAAAGCTAAGACCCCTCACTGATTCCCAGATCTGATAACATCCAGGCTGGCAGTGAGCCTCTGCCTGCAGCCTCACCAATGTTCAAGTCAGAGCTCTGGACAACTCCCATGCATGTCTCCTGCCTGGCCCTCGCACACCCAGAGTATAGAAAGGCCAGGTACAGCAAGTGAGCGAGGCCAGCAGTCACGCAGGTACAGCCAGGAGAGGAGGGAAGGCTACATCCGAGCTCAGGTGGTCAGCAGGGAGGTGATGAGTAGAAACAGAAGCAAGAAAAGACATATTCTCTATGGTGTGCAGCAACACCGGTCGTAGGGTAAAAACCTGGTTTTGTATTTGATGATTTTGTTTTCTAAAGGAATATTATAATAAATGTGTCAAGATCATTTCGCTTTTACTATTCTGGATCATTTTATCCTAATAAATTAACCTGATACATTTACTTTACTTTAAATAAGCTATTGGTGTTGGTAAAAGGGTGGATACTGAATTTTCATAAGATTTCAAGTTAAAATTTACCTAGCAAAAAATAAAAACTTTTCAAATCCGAAGATATCACATGATTCTGCACATAGAACTACATCATTAATACCATGGGCCGATTTTTCCAACTCAAAAAAAAAAAATTCGCCTCTGTATGACACACCCTACTGTATAGTATTACCAGTCCCTCCTCCCGCCCTTGTGTGTGTTCGTCAGAGGCCTCTTGTGAATAAAATAGTTCCAAAAAAAAGGCATGGATTTGGATGTAACTTTAGGTACTGCATGTTGTCGTCATGATATTTTTTTTTTTTATAATCCGCCAAGCGTCAAGTTGTGTTAGTGTTTAATGAAATATTGAGTTATTGAGTTGGGAGATATAAAATAAATGGAAATAGAGGTAAGGGTTATTGGTAGACATTACATAATTGTATTTGGATTGATTATACTTGGATATCAGTCA